>NW_015971547.1:262598-282768 GCF_000182565.1 Spizellomyces punctatus DAOM BR117
TTTCTCATCCAGTCCATCATCAACTCTGCGGTTACGATCTGATCGCGGATACATGCAGCACCTTTTCAATGCCCTCCGGAGAGCAAATCAGGTTTACAAAGATCACCTGCTCCTCCGAGACGCCATGCGACAGAAGGACTTCTATAGCTTTATTTGCAGAGCCGCCGGTGGCTTCCCATTGCCGACATAAATTCAGTTACAATAGGTAAATGGGCATTTACGCAAACAAGAAAGCCTACCGAGCATCGGATCGAGTAGAAGACAGAAGCGCTCCGATATATCTGGGGGTAGCTTGGCGTAGTACAATTGAGGTTTGGCAGTTTCTTCGTCTCGCTGGATCAAAATTTTGCCAATGCGCACACTCCGACAACAGTCTCTTAATCCTTGCTCCATCGCTTCCCCAGCTCTATTCTGACAATCTTATAAGCAAGTTGCAAGCAATAGTAGCAAAACTCTACTTCCATTACCTCATTATTGATACGCCGCAAATGGATCCCTTGAAGGCCAGACCTGCAGCACAGACGCGTACGATATATTAGGATAGGCAATAAATGTGCTAGTACATCATAAGTAGACTCAACATACCCTTATACGGCGCCCCCATTGGTGTTGTCACGGTCTTCTCCACGAAAGGGAGGTGGTTCAGAGCCTCCTCCACCAATAGCCTGATAATTCTGTCACCTGCGTATAGAAAGGAATGTTAAACCCATTCCTATATGAGTGTTCCCATATTCGAACGTACTGTAGAAAATGAAATCACTTCGCTGCGTATCTTTGCTCCTGATGGATTCACTCGTTTAGTATACAACCTACTAATGCTGATTACAACCCAACGGACCTGATAATGGACATCAGAGCCTTCAGTTCCGACGTCTGCTCCAGAATGACCATTTGCTGTGGCGGTTTATAGCTCGCTGACTGAGCCATTAGTGTTGATGTCGATATGGCTCAAATTGTAAAGTGGGAGATATGGCTGAAGATATCCCCCAGAAAGCCTCATCTAACCTTATTTGGAATTTGGCCAATTTGTTCGTGGAGAATTTACTAAATATTATCTGTCATTCACCCATATGTGGAGTGTATCACGTGCTTGACAGAAGATGACAGTGTGAGCAAGATCGGAGCTATCCGATCCTACTGACGATCAATGAGATTGATTTGTATTTCAGGTAGGGGGCAATGGAGTGGGATGAGGAGGATACGATAACTCATCAAGAGTCGAACTTGACATTTGGAAGAGAAGAGGGGGAGAGGGCAGGAGACGTCACTAGCCAGTTTCCAACATGGCTCTTTCCAGACACTGGCAAGTGTCAGACGACCGGTACATTGAACGGGGCGTACTTCGTCGATACAGAAACAACAGGTCTACAGGTCAACTTCCAATTGAACGACGGGTGGTGTCCAACTTTGAAGGCATCTCGCACAGGAGAGGTGACACCTCCAAGCCGCGCATGGGAGAAGCCGATCCCAAGAGGACGAATAGAGCGGGAAGTAGAGAGAATGGTCCGGTATCATGAAGCAAACGCATACGATGCTTTTATTCCTCGTGATTTAATGCGAAGCCTGGTTATGGAAAGTCTAAAAACGGAACGGGAGGAGTATGTGTACGATCCGTTTGGTGGAAACATTCTGAATGTGTATACACCGTATTCGGATCATGCCGTATTGGCGTATCCTGGCGGAAACGTGCTGAATGAAGTTCGTTTCGCACAATTGAATGGAGGAGGATCGGATGATGTAGTGACACCAGTGGACCGGGCCAAGCTAGCATTTGCAAATCCCATCTTGCAACTGACATCTTCCAAGACCGCTCCTTCTCTTTCTACATCAAGTAAGGTATATGCATATATGGATTATTTATTAAAAGAGCATCAAACGTTGAATGCTGATGATTCATGTGCAGGACTGCTTGCTGTTCGCGATCATGGTTCAGTCGCGATCGTGGCGACCAGTGCGGCGTCGGAGTTATCTGTCGATGAAACCTCAAATGCGGGGCTAGCGGACTGGCCACCGCATGATGACTTTCCGATGCCTCATCTCATTGATGTCGTCACATTCAACCAACGGCCGCTACATATGACATTCAGCCCTGTTCTTGCAAATGAGGCAGCCATAGTTTTCGATGGCGGAGAGTTATATTTGTGGGATGGCTATCAGCCAACAAGTAGCAGGTATTGGTTGGCTATAGGCAGTATCGGTTGTTCAATTATTAAAATCTCATCTAGATCAACGCTCCTTGCAACATATGACGATAATGCCTCGTCGTATCCCCTGCGATGGAAGAGCTGCGAGTTTGGTGCCCATCCCCGTACACTCATGGTAGCTCACGCGAATCGTTTAGAGACAATTGACTTTCGGTCGCGCGGAATTATGCCGACACCCATATTTAAGGTGGACAGTAACGAACGGATATGGGCATTTAATCGTGAGCATGATGAGCCTTTCCAGTCAGTGCTGTGCACTTCTGAAAGAACTGTGTTGTTGGATATCCGCTTTCCACGTCGTCCGTTATTGCAATGGAAATTTCAAAATAATCGGGATCCTCCTATCGGGATTGAGTTCCTCCCAGCAGACCGCAGATATCATCAGCATGATTGGACGTTCGTGACCTGGACTCGTCTTCGTGGGGAAATTATGGCTTTTAACCATAGATCCTTGCACACGAGCCAGACTATCAAGTCGTCCTTTTACGAGCATTTCTCACCATCGATTACGCTACCACCTTCCTCATTTGCACGGCCGACGTTACTAAACCGGTTCCGTCCGCATGGATATGAATCGTCCCAGGACAAGTACTCCAAAGTCGCTTACGGTACATGGGGTCATCAGCAGGCACTTATAGAGAATGAAGAAATCCCCGGATGGCCACCGCTACGTGGCCTCACGTTATTCACACCGGATCAGCGCGCTCATATTGATGTCTTGAAGATTGAAGACGACGGTAGAGTTTCTTTTGAACGGTACGGGCATGCCTCCACTACCACCGAAGCAGAGAGCAGGTCTCCCCCTTTTCAGTTGAATTTGGAGGAAAATAGTAATCCTGACACCGACTCTGCGATGTGTCAGTCTGATGGCACCGAATTAACACAGTCGGAAGTGCGTCGACAGAATTTGCCCGGTCTCTACAAGGATCACGAAAGGGTGGACTGGACGATGTTGACCAAAGGTATGTAAATCGTTCTTTGTGGCTTTTGAGATCCGCAATTCTGATGATGTTTCGGTATTTGAATGTTTCTGCGGTCTCAGCTATTGAGTTGTGCTTATTGAGTAAGGCGACTACGGATATAGATATCGACCGTTTGTGCGCAATCAAGGAACCGTGGCAGTGGGCTATGAGATCTCGCAAGGAGACTCGACAAGCCACGTTGTAAGTATCAGGTGATTTAAGCGAGAGAGGTGCCAAAGTGCTAAACGATGGCGCTTCAGATGGGAGTTGGTTACAACTGAAGGAGAAGCTGTTACGTACGGAGAAGACGACAAACCAAACCTGCCTGATCTTTACGCTTTTGATCGATTAAAGCGCGAAGAATCGAATAATCCACCATTGGGGAACGATGAACCCGCGATATCAAGAATTTCCTACGCGGAGCTTTTGCTTGACCAGGGAGAAGGCGATCATGATGTTTTACGAAAACAAATGGAACAATTATTTCCTATTGATATGCGCGAGGACAACAATACGTCAACTGCGAGTACCACAGTTGCTGATGGAACCGAGATTGCCCGAGAGTTATTAGTGAGGGACGCGTATCTTGCAAGCCGGTTGATATTGCAACCTCATGGAAAGCCTGGAGCAACAGACCATAGTATGGAAGGCGTACATGAGCCAGGCATAGTCAATTCAGAATTGTCTGATACGGAGGATAAGTTTCGGTCTAGCGATCACGTCAAGGCCGGTGTCCTTTACACCCCGTACTCCGATCACCCTGCTCGTTTATCTGCAGCTGCCATGGAACTGCGAAAGAGATGGACAGATCCCGATAAATATTATGGGCTGGAATCTACCGTAGACTATTCACAAGAGGCTGGTGTAAAGCGGAGAGACAAAGCCGGCGCTCTCGAAAGGCTAGCTGAGCGGAGACATGGCCGTAGCCTTGGAGCAGGGGAAACATCTGTACCGAGCGTCTTCAGCAGCAGTCAAATGAGTAGCTACAGTGGCGGAGCTGATGACGCGGATTGGTGGGCCAGCAGCATACCTAGCCAAACTTGGTCTCAACCACAGGTACATACTGGGTGGTCGTTGCTCTCACAAGGTACCACTGGATTGGCACCCTCAAGTCAGCCAGTAGGACAAACGTTCGGATCAAGCCCTGCTAGCGCAAAGAAGAAGAAACCGCGACGAAAGGGATTTTAAATAGTTACTAACCTAGATAATGTATATATTCTTGATGACATGCATACAAGCTAATAGTCTTATCTAGTGGTTCCCACTTGTATGATATCCCATTAATCTCACGATATTGCGTTCTTTTGATACCCCACTTTCATTCGAAGAAGAGCGACATGGACAATCCGCGTCTGGCTTCGAAGAACTTGTTGATGGTGCTTACGACCAAAACAAACCTGATAATGGACATTAGATCTTTCAGTTCTGACGTCGGCTTCAAGATGACCATTTATGTGGCGGGTTATAGCTCAGCAGGAGGTGAAAGATTGCAAGTGTCATGTCAGATGGTTTTCTTTCTATCTCGGACCCGTTAGGAGTGAAAATGGACGATAGCATTCTGCCATTGCCGAAAAATTGGGTTCGTGGAAAGCACCGCATTATTACACAGCGCTCACTGTCATGATGAGCATTGGAGATCGTAGGTGTTGATAGAATCATCTGTGGAATGAGAATAGATAACTCTTTACCTCTCTCTTAATGCATTGCTTGTTACCCGATCGTAAATGTATACCATCTGTATCATCCTTTGTTGAAGGTTTAGTCAACCACGTTATGTAGTCGCCCGCATATGAACGTTTTTTGCGTATGTATATTGCACATTCAACCATTTGCTTGCACCAAATCATCTGGTGAATATTGGTAAACTTTATTTGCTGATACATCTGAAGGACAATGGCATGCTGTATGGCTTGAAACCATTCATTAGGGGCTTACAGCTACTAGGCCCAATTGTAAATTCACACTTGCTAGCTTTAGTTAGTAACTGGTTAGCAATTTATGTACTAATCTTGACCTGTGTAAGTTCCTGACTTGCTACCGCTGGGAAATTGGCGAGAACCTCGGATTCAACTTGGAAAGCATAAATCGATATTTCAATATAAACTATGAATTCACAATGTCTATGCAGCATCACCTCCTTCACATGATCTGGATCATGAGTTCCTTCTGTGATGACAGTCAAAAGCTGTATACCAACATCCAACATGGTATTCACATAGCATTATATCATGATTAAAATAACAATTCAATATATGAGCTGATTAAGCAATATCTGTTGGGAAAGAGGACATGCTGACGGTTCAGTCTAAACCGTCGTATATGCCACAATAAATAGCCATCCCAGAAAAAGAGTCAAACAATATCGTTCCGCCGCTGTAAAGGCACTAGAGTATTTACTTGTATCGACTCAGAAGATGCGACGGATGACACGTGTTCACTGACCGATGTTGGAGACTGTCTGCTGATCTCCAAAGGCATGTCCCTTCAAAAGGAAATCTTCAAAAAGCCCCCGATAGCACCCGCATCCCGTCCCACGGGAGGAGCTGCATCGACTCTTGAGGTCGAGAACGATGCTGCCAGGTTGCGTTATTACGCGCAAAATCCCATTACTGACCTGTAACGCTCACCAGCATCTCTAGATCTCAAGTAGGGACTTTTCATCCTGCGACCTGGACTGATTTTTTTGAAACCTCGCGAGACGTTCACGTACCAGCATCAGATGCAACATTTCGCGTCTACCAGACCGGATCAGCGACAGGTCCTCTATTCGTCTTCCATCACGGTGGCGGGCATACAGCGCTATCCTGGTCTCTGGTTGCGAGGCTTTTGAAGAAACAGACTATCGGCGGATGCTCAATTTTATGTTTCGATTGTCGCGGCCATGGTATTCTACTTGGATTGCAGATCCCCTTTACTGTACGTTTGGGCAATGTCTTATGTTTCTTCTCTAAATAAGGCGACACAAGAACATCAGATGACAGTGACCTGTCCCTTGAGCGCTTATCGCAGGATATGGCGAATCTTATGGATGTGCTATACGACAAACAGCTGCCATCTGATGTCGTGTTGGTGGGTCACAGGTTTGTGCAGCTTCATTTGTGATCTCGAAGTATTGCAGATGCTCACCATGTTGCAGCATGGGCGGAGCCGTGGTGGTTGATGCTGCTACACGAAATAGTATAAAGAATTTACTTGGTGTTGCCATCATTGATGTTGTCGAAGGTGGGGACCTTCGGCTATATTGGAGAAGATGGCTCATCGCTCATGGTCTGACGGTTACATTAGGAACGGCTATGGAGTCCCTAGCGCACATGGAAGTATACTTGCGAAACCGACCAAGCAGGTTAAGTTCACTTCAAGCGGCCATTCAGTGGAGGTACAGTGATCAAATTCCTTCTTAATGAATCTAAACTCATCACCCCAGTATCATGGTAGCCTACAGTCTGGAAGCATAAAGAACTTGGAATCCGCTAGAATATCCGTTCCCCCACAATTGAAACCAGTCATCAGTGACCAAGGTCAGACGACACATTATGAGTGGAAGACAAATCTCTCTGCCTCTCAGCCGTATTGGAAAGGTAGCTAGGTTTGTCATCAAAAACAGACCAATTGCTTACTGACGTTCTGCTATTTGAAGGATGGTTTCAGGACTTGTCTTCAAAGTTTTTGGCTGTGCGATGTGCCCGCATGCTGGTATTGGCTGGTAATGTTCCATTTTGGGTTACCGTTTCCATATATGGTACATCCTCACGTCTGTACGTCGACGAAAGGCACTGACCGTCTGGACACACCTCTAACTATTGGACAAATGCAAGGTACTGTACAGTTAAGAATTCATCAAAAGATATGCAACTCAATTTTATGCTTCATGGAAGGCAAATATCAGCTGGTCCTACATCCTGAATCAGGGCATGCGATCCAGGTACGTCCTCCCCACATGTATCCTAACCTGGCGCAATTTGAATGCTCTGCCGCCTTCAATAGGAAGATGAACCAGATAAGCTTGCTGCGACTTTGACAGAATTCTGGCAAAGGAATGGCCCAATGAAGGTTATCAAGCGATTTCCTATCCCACCAAAGAAGCCTGTTGAATAGCATATCAAGTAGTTCAATCTTCATACTATTCATGGTGGCTGGGTTCTGCATTGTGCACAATAGATCGTATTCCTAAGGCAAAGTATGGCAAAACCTAGTTGTTAGTGTGACGTGCAATGTAATGTAACCATTTTTGTTCGTACATATGGACGGACATCTTGCACCCATCCAAAAGGCGATCTGGGCGACGCCATGGTAAGCTCGTTGTGGTACTTCTACCTGCGTATATTTGCTTCACCAGGTCTCTGTATGGCCGTAAAGTACGCCAGATGCTTAACTTTTGAACGGGTTACATTACCAGGATATTCGCAACTTCTTCCAGCGGAAAGATACCAAGCCGATTACCGCCTCAGAAGGAAGCAAAAAAACAGCTGCAGTAAAGGTATGTAGGACTGCTCTGCAAACATCTGCGTCACAAGGGTTTCTCATATGGCTGCTGTACTGTTATATTTGCCACTTCCAGTCGGGACCAAAGTCAACCAAGGCACCTTCGACAGGTGAGCAACATTTGACATGTGGAGGTTCCAAAGAGGTGATGAGATCTCAATGTACTCACTAAATTCGTCCACTTTTAGAAAACCCAGAGGACGCTGATGTTGCTCCGTATGTGACGGCGTTTGAGCCCTCAATCCTAACCCTAACGAAACCCACAACTGACCATGCTTCTGTACACAGCTTACCAAGGACTTCTAAATACTTTGGCAGAGACGATGTCAATAACGCCCCAAAACGGAGGAAAGGACGGGCCGTTATTGAATCAGATGACGAAGGAACTGAGGAAGCGAAAGAAGAGAGAACACCAGTGAGTGAAGTGCGCAATCAAAGTGATCAGAAATCCACGGAACGAGTGAGGTATTGTACCAGTAATAACACTCATAGTTGACTGACCCCATCTGTTGCTCATGCCATGTCTGAAGGGCATCTGTTAAGAGGCCAAGACTAGTGACGGAAGAAGCCCCTGAAGTAGATCCAAACGTCTTCTTTGGCGATTCGAAAAAGATTAAACGAAGCACAAAGCCGAGATCTGCCAGCAAACCTGTTGTGAAACCCTCTACAGAAAGTACCTCACCAAAGGTTCGACTTTTCAAGTATGAAGAAATGGAAATACTTCTATTAGCTAAAATCCGATATCAGGGTACCGGGGTGACTTCTGGTGAATTACAGGAACATGAAGAGTTGGTGGAAGTGAAGCAAACTCAAAGCAGCGACCAAGCAAAGAATGATCAAAAGAATAGAAAGCGGACACCTACAAAGCCACCGGCAAAGAGAAGACCATCGGATAATGATGAAGAGGATACCGAGGTCGACGAAGATCATGCGGGTCCGGCCCGGAAGAAGAGGGCGGGTGCTGACAACTCCCTGAAGAATGATCCTCAGCCAGGAAAGCGCAGGATGCCTTGGGATAAGGAAGTCCGGCAGAATGGCGAGGGGTCGACTGCCGAGAAGTCCCCAGCAAAATCAGCGCCGTCAGCTCCCTCGCCCCTGAAAACCGGTATGCAAAGGAGATGGCACACCTACTGAACGACGGTATTAAAAGAATTCACAGAAACGGCAAAGGAAATTGAAACGAAAATAGAGAATGGAGACGTCGAAGCGCCAGCTAAAAAGAAATTTAAGTAGGTTTATGTGAATAACCGATGCTTTGAGCGTATTAGCGCATGGCTAACTCAGCTCGATAGCTATGCACAGTATAAGCAAAAGCAAACTGCAGGGCCTAGGGCACCTGGATCAAAAGAAGTACCGGAAGGGGCAGAGAACTGCTTATTGGTTGGTGCCCCACCGGATGCATCGCAAGTTACCTCTCTAATCACATGATTGCAGGGAATGGCCTTTGTGTTCACCGGAGAACTAACCTCCATATCGCGGGATGATGCAGCCAGTTTGGTCAAACGCCATGGCGGTCGTGTAACCGGAGCACCAAGTTCGAAGACGTCCTATGTCGTTGTCGGAGAGGAGCCGGGAGAATCCAAGCTAAAGAAAGCAAAGGAGCTTAAACTACAGACTTTGGATGAAGATGGATTGTTTGAGCTGATTAGAACACTTCCCGGAAAGACGTCGGCGGCGGTGACCACTCCCAAATCCAAAGGAAAAGGTAAAGGGAAAGCGGCAAACGACATTACAGATAGGCCGCAAGCTGTTGCCAGGGTCACTCCGCGCAAAAGGTAAGCTATCCAGATTCCCATCCGATTGGCATCGACTGTGGTCTCATCGTGCTTCCATGAAAATAGTGCTTCTGCCGAACTTTGGACGGACAAATACAAGCCCGAAAATTATAAGCAAGTGATTGGGAACACAACACTGATTCAGAAATTGGCCTCGTGGCTGAAGAACTGGTAATCTAGCGGGCATTTGGTCGGAACAAGTAACCTATTGTGTGATATTCAACTGTTGAAATTAACAGGGACAGCTATCGGGCGAATGACTTTAAGAGGAAAGGGGGCGATGAAGCATCATGCTTTCGAGCAGTACTTCTATCGGGTCCTCCTGGGCTTGGAAAGACAACGTCAGCTCATCTGGTGTCGCGCATAGAGGGGTACGATGTGTTGGAGTTTAATGCAAGTGACACACGGAGCAAGAAGGCTCTCGATGTAAGTGTTAATTGCCCATTGCATTGCGCACTAGATCTGATACTTTTCTCAGACTGTATTCAGAGAATGCACTGGAAGTCATGCAGTCACGGAGTTTTTCTCTTCTTCCGAAAATGGATCGACCAACAGTAATGGCAAGAAGGTTAGATATCCTACAGCTTCACGTCTTTGCACGATTTATTCATTTATATTCGTAGACTGGAGGGTTGCGGACGGGAAAGCGACAAGTTCTTGTAATGGATGAGGTGGATGGTATGTCTGGAGGTGACCGTGGCGGCACAGCGGAACTGATCCAACTCATCAAAAAGACAAAGGTAACCGTGTAGTCAGTCTTTTATCATCCGGTATTGGAAGCAATTTTCTTGGTATTGATGGCCATATATTGCAGGTTCCAATTATTTGTATTTGTAACGATCGACAGTCGCCGAAGATCAAGTCACTAGCAAACTATTGTTTCGATCTGCGGTTTAGAAGGTATGTGACTTGATATGTATTACCAAGTTTGGACTTGATACACTGATATGGTCCATCAAAGACCCACGGCAGCTCAAGTGGAAGCGCGTATACGTGACATCGCCGAGAGGTTCGTAGAATCTCCTGTTATACATTTCGGAGCATCGAACTAATAAGGTATCGCCGATGACAGCGAAGGGTTGATATTGAAACCAAATGTGATTGCAGAATTGGTTGCAATGACATCTGCCGATATCCGCCAAATCTTGAACATACTGTCAACTTATCGATTGTCGAACAATATCATGACCTACGATCAATCGAAGCAAATGTAATACCCCGTGCAAGAATAGGTCGAAGCGCTGTAACTGACTTTGATATTTGGCGATAGGGCTAAGGGTTGGGAGAAGAACTCGGCAATGACACCATTTGATGTCACTGCTAAGCTATTCAGTGCCTCGGTCACGACGTCGAGTACTATCTCGGACAGAATTGAACTATATTTCCAAGATTTTAGTCTGATACCGTTAATGGTGCAGGTAAGAAAGTGCGTGACTATCCTGTCAAATGCCGATCATGTAATCCTGTGGCAGGAAAACTATGCCAAAACGAGCCCAGCGATCGCGCGACATTTGCATGGCAACAATAACAAACTTGTCGATTTTGAGACGCTGTCTTGCATAGCACAAGCGTCCGATTCCATTTCCTTGGGGGATCTAGTGGATAATGTACAGCGCAGGTAGGGTATTGCACTATGTAGCCATCTGCCATGTCTAAATTCGTCATTATCACGCAGCACTCAAAACTGGAGTCTAATGCCAGTCCATGCCGTGATGTCTACTGTTCGTCCGTGTTTCTTCACGCATGGTTCTTTAGGTGGACAAGTTCAATTTGCCGGGTACGAAAACGTTGCACAGCGTCACATTTTCGCTACAGGGCTCTGAAGTATTATATTCTACCAGATGGCTTGGTCAGAACTCAAAGTACTCAAAGAACATTCGATTGCTGCGGGAGATCCAAACTCACATGCGTCTGCATATATCTGGCAATAAGAGCGAGGTGCGGTTGAACTACATGCCGACACTTGCTCCTAGCTTGGCCAAGCCCCTTATAAACGATGGAGCGGTAGGTGCAACTGTATCCTATCACTGGTGGTTGCGGACTCTTACGAGCTCCTTGTATGCAGGATGCGATTGACGCGGTGATCAAAACTATGGATGAATATTATTTGACACGGGAAGACTGGGACACAGTGATGGAGCTAGGCGTAGGTCCCAACGCTGCTTCTAAAATGTCCAACAAAATTCCTGCGTCTGTAAAATCCTCATTCACACGAACGTATGTTGATAGGATTTTAACTTGCAAGTTGCGCTGTGCCCGAGCTTACTGACCTTTCGCATTAGGTATAACAAGACAACGCATCCCACCCCCCTCTTGATTACCACAGTCTCGAAGGCCAGAAAGCCGGCCCCAGGGCCAGTACCAGACTTGGAGGACGTAGTGGAGGTTGACGAAGTGGATGCAGCGGACGACGATGAAGTTGATGATGAGGATGACATTGCCGGTGACAAATTGATAAAGCAGAAAGTTGCCCGCACTTCATCGGCTAAAGGAAAGGGGAAAGCGTCTGGGAGCGGCAGAAAGAGATAGATGGCCTTGCCATAACCATGTGCATGTTCTTTAGCATCCATTCTAAAGGGTTTTATCATTCGGGCATGCCAATGCGTGTATTTGCGCCCAACCGTTATTGGCAATATATATTACGCCTGCTTGGCATTCGTCTAGTTGGCTGGGAAGGGGCCGGGTTGGAATACCATACTTTTCACACAGCATTGACACGGAATCACTCGGACGAATGAGTATTCCAACAGAAGCGGCATCTGCTCATGAAGCTTAATAAACGATTAAGAGATTTGATGGTTTACCAAAAGAGTCTTACGCATGCAGGGAATGTCCGAAACGCTGAAAAAAGATGGTTTACATGTGCGAAGGAGAAATCAAACGTCTTGAAAAGCAACGATGTGGTTCTACGATACGCTTGGCATGTTCTGCTTACCTGTCTCCAATATATATACAACCATCTAGAGTTTCTAAGCGTTCTTGCAAACCTCGCAACTTATCAGATCCTGTCATGAAGCGTACAGAAAGTCCACCGGTGGATATGCCATGACTGTCATACTCCAGATCGTTGGCGAGAATATTGGAGTCAGGAATACATATATTAGCAGCATTCAAAGTACCACGAATAATATCCATTGACCAATTGACTGAGGATAGGTAGAGAGCGACGTCATTCGATCGGTTCTCCAACCAACAATTTGCGAACGCGGCCCATCCTTTTTGTGTAGGAACACTTGCCCCCGCCGCAAAAAGACTTGCTCGCGTTGTCCCGCGGAGAGCGCCTGCTTCTATGACTCTAGATATTGATGCTCTCTCGACGGACTTGTAAGAGTCGAGATAAGCAAGCAAGTCTTCAGTGGTTGGTGGATCGTGGGTCGGCTCTGGCGGGGTGTGGTTTTTGTAGTTCTCCAGGTAAGCGTCTAGGAAAGAGGACCAGGCCGGGCATGTGGTGGGCCGTTTGGCGGTGGAGGCTATTACAGGTGTAGTATCACTGGTAGTAATAGTTTCGTCAAAGTCCAGGATGAGGCGGTCCAGTGTCGGCATGTTGGGTTCAGAGATCTCTGCTGCTTGCAACTGATCTCGTAGCATTCGAACGCGTGATCCTCACGTGCCTACATGCTGCGCGTCCTTCGCGTCCTGTCAGTTCCTCGTCGCGTTGAACGCTACGATGGGCAGGGGGAAGCGTACGTCCCCCTTAAAATACACACGAGTTCATAACTCTTTACCTGGGCAAGGTAGCCCAGGGGTTAAGGCGCCGACGTGCACCTTAACAGAGCGGGTTCGAATCCCGGAACAGGTCGTCAGAGACTGATTGCTTGCGGCGGTAGGAGCAAGTGACGCCCCTTCGTGTGGGTCCCAGTGAAGCTTGTGCTGAGGGAGGGCTTTGATGAGCGACGTACCCGACTGACAGAATCTGCGTGTGGACGGAGCAGCTGCGCGCCCGAAAGGGCCCCCAATGATACCCGCCGGGTTGAGGGAGGGCGGGGAAGAAAGGGAATTATCCTTTTGTTCAAGACAAATAAAAGTAAAATGTCCCATACTTTCATTATATTCCTGTGCCAGCACACCTCAAAGCTCATAGTGTAAAAAGATGTGTGCGAGACGACGCGTACAACATACGTGGTCACCGTCTCACATATCTCTACTATGCCCGATCTGACAACGGATTTCTACGCCATCCTTAAATCCCGACATGCTGCTCGCTCCTTGGCACACGAAGGTGCACCTAATAATGCCAATATCTCTGCTACCTCCATTCTGCGAAAAAAGAGGCGAAAATCTCACAGTGAACGTGGGGATGCCTTCTTGAAAGAGGCATATCGGCTGGTAAGCATTGTAGAAATACAGTCAGTGACAAAGGAAATGCGGGCGTAGAAATTCAGATCCGGTGGAGATATGGGTTATGAAGGATAGCGTTTTCAACAGTGTTGGAAAGGACTGTGAAGAAAAGCAGTCACTAATGAGAACGTCTTCAGCTGGAGCATGTCAATCAACTCCGGTACTTTCTCCTGCGAGCCCGAAAGTACTATCTGGACACTGGCCGGCATGTGACGTCCGCGAAACCACTTTCAGAAGGCGAACTGGCGACAGATGAGCATTACGCACGCCAAAAAGATACTCTGCCCCTCCTGAAGATGCTCCCGCAACTCAAAAATATGACGGATAAGCAGCGTGTGGAGCTAGATATGCAGACACAGATCCTCGTAGAGACATTTCTAAAGCGGGTGGCAGTTTTGTCTCAGCTTGGAGGTAGAGTGCTTTCTTTTTCACTTTGAGACGATGCAGGGTCTGATGTTGAAGTGTCATCTCAGAAAATCTGTCGAATGCCCCACCAAAGCCGGCCTTTCTACTTTCATTTCTGAGTACTGATGAAGATTTGCACCAGAGGATGCTTCGTGAACACCGAAACTCAGTCATATGGTTGCTCCGGAAACGATTGATGGACGTTTCTAATATCCAGAAGGATATGCAAGAACGTTTGATGCAGCGAAGACTTAGTCGGGAGGACACGTAGGTGTTATGGATGAAATGTAAGGAACGGATCTAGTGGCTAATCGACCTTACATGCAAAAGATATTTCTATAAAGGGGTGAATGCTACAAAAACTCGGCCGACACCTCTATCGCCTGCTACCGCCGAACAGGAAGACGCTCATGATCTTTCTCTTGCCCAGTTGACATCGAAACTCACCAGTTCATTAACGGGAGGAAATCCCACCCCACTGCCGCGTTCTAAATCAAGCTCGGCAGAGTCTCTTGATCAAAGGGATTCAAGGGCCCTTGCATTGCAGGAGCGGGTGGAGGACAATGATGTGGCGTCCCAACTGGAACCCCAGGAACGACAGCTTCTGGAATCCGAGAATGCGGCATTACTGGAGGAGCTGGAAAGTAGTATTGACCAAGTGCGGTAAGTTACATGCTGTTGGGCTGAACAACGCAAGTTGAGCCGATCCTGACACGCTCGCATTGTTGTCCCGCCAGAGAAACAACCCAATCCCTCAATGTGATCTCTAGTCTGCATTCACGACTTAGTCACGAACTCCAATCCCAATCAGAGACCATCGGATTTTTGTATGATGATGCCTGGCGGAGTACCGAAAGTGTGAAGAATGCGAATCTCCAGCTCATTAGCGCACAAAAGCACTTTGGCGATGCAAGAATTTGGGTCTTGTTATTCTTAGTGATTGCCAGTGCTATTCTATGGTTCCTCGATTACTACGGATAATATAGGATGTGCATTTCCGCAAATCGAATGTCAGAAAATCTGCATTGCGATGAAATTGCTGCAATGCGATGAAATTGCTGCAATGCGATGAAATTGTCGAAAATCGTATGGCGGCATGAATTTGCCCCGCATCAGAGCAACCAATTACCCTAGACTAGAATTTTTCCATTGGGTAGTCGAGCAAATGCAACGTAGTTAGAATTATCATTTCATCACAGGAATTGCGTAGAAATCAACAGATCTAGACATTCAACTTGGTACCAGATGGCACCTGCAGGAAAGGAAACAATGAACATTATTGGAAAGCTTCATGATATCCCTCTGTCGCTTACCCAAGCAGTCCTCTTCCACTCCATTTGTGGGGGGTAACTGTTAGTGCTGTGACAGTTCCGTCCCGCCGAACTAGTATATCAATCGGTTTCTGGAAGCCCAAGGGTGCTGATTAGCCGTCTGAACACGGTAGCCAGCCTGACGGTGACATACGTTTTCACTCCCTGCCACGAGATCGGAGAGCCTCTTGAGCCCTTCCCGATGTGTTGCATCGACAGTGCCAAATCTTTGTATAGAAAGGTATTATTCACTCAGTGTAATTAGCGCTGATTACATGTCGCTATCATACCGGAGAATCAGATCATTCCGTTTCATCCCAGCTTCATCTGCCGGACTATCTGGTGCGACACCATTAACCTAATTCACCAAAACAGTTAGATACAGCCGCAATGTTCAAAAATGTATAAACAAGGTACCAGCGCAAAGGGTTTCAAATTGTCATCTGGAAGCCATCCAGTTAGCTTTTCGTTAAGATTTACGACCATCTCAAAAACCGGTAGATACCGTTTATCGTCGTTCTCTCGCGCGTCTCTGCGGCAGTCACAGTGGGTTCCAACTTTGCCTGAGCATGTACATCGTGCAGAGCTTGTTCGATATCTTTCATGATAGCCTTCAGGTCGTTCTTCTTTCGAATGATCTCTACACGCGCATGTCGTATTTGGTAAACGTCGATATCGGCTCGGGGAAATCCTGCTGCATCTGTGAGTGGGTCATCCATGCCAACACCTTGCTGGTTGGTTAAATATATTGTGAGCCTCTATGGTGCTGCAAACAATTCATTCTGGTTTACAGACGGATTGAAGGACTTGCTCGAGTTCACGGATGTGGGCTTCCAGGGCATCTTTTTCCCGGACAAGGCGTTGGGCTTTTGCGACGAGTTCTGCGTGAGTTGGTGCCGTCATTATTGTGAAGAATGTGCAATGAAATTTGACTTTCAGTAATTGTTCCAGAGTTACTCTGACCTTGCAGCAAGAACGAAGCGTGGATGACTCATCCGACCATGACACGTAATCGAGAACCTATCCTACTAATCCTTCAACTACAACATCAAACATCACCTATATTGGATACCAGCCAACATACTGCAAAGATTTTTCCACAGAACTAATAAAGGCACAAAAATACCCCACAAACGTTGATAACCATACGACTAACTATACCTCCACCTAAACAAAGTGAAATCTTACTCTACTCCTCTTAACGGACCTTCTTGCTCTTACTCTTCTTCCATTCAAGAATTGCAGTGTCGATTTTGTTTTGGAGACGCTTGCGCAAGTCAGGACGGTAACCCAAGTGGAACAAAACCTCCACCCATACAAAGAAGGGGGCAAGGACGATAGCTAAAAACCAGAACATGAGCTTGTGTAATACAGTACATTGCAATGGATGCCGGCAATTAGTCACCTTGAAGGAGATTATCCAATAGCGCGGGCGCGCGACCTTCGGCGAAACCATGGCCCACTAATAGCCGATAGCAATTGATCAGTCTCCAAAGAAAGAAATCACCACATGAGTCAGTTTTTCACTCACTAAACTGCATGATCCAGCTGACAACGTGGATCATCGTTGCCGCCATTTGAGGAGACACCTACACATTATACGTCAGCTTTTAATCGGCAATAAGCCACAGCATCAAAAAGCCCTCTTACCCCAGCGATCTCATCCTTGCCAGCCCAGACATTGGCATAGGCGCAGAGTCCAAAAAGGATGGGAGCGTATAGGGTCTGGGACGAGATGACATTAGTCTTATATCATCAACTAATCAACTAATGAAAGCCAAGAGAGTTAGTAATCCCAACCCACCCCGGCAAGAGGGTCCAGGACAATGTAGTAAAGACTGTAGATCGCGATGCCAATAAAGGCGCCATTTAGAGGCCAGATGTAAGACAAGGACCAGTCGGCGACTTCACCCGTTTGAGTGAGCTGTCGTTCCAACGCATGAAGAAATTAAAACTCTAACAACGTGAGGGCAAAATGTATGCGGTTACGAACCCAAACCATCGTGGTCCACAATATAGTGGGAACAAAGGCAACATGTATAAGTTGGTTTCTTGAAGAAATAGAGTCGGGAACGTTAAACGTCGTCAGAGCATCCAGCCGGAAGTCGGGGAGACGAAACTCCTTCGGCTTTGGGAAAGTTATACTTACAACTTGTTGTTGTGGTCTGATAAAAGTGAAGACCGTTTTGAGTACGCTCGACTTTGAGACAAGCATCGGCCCTTACTTACATTGCCCATACTGAAGTAATTGGTCCTCAAAGCTGAATATTCCCATGGTTGGAGAGTAACTGTCTGCCGATTGCAGGTAAGATGAGGCTGTTATAAAAAGCGGCTAGAAACAAAGAAGCTCAACAACAAACACTTGTCGTCGGAACACCGAGGAGTTCACACGTGACGAGGCTTAATCATTTACCCATTTTAGGAAGAATTTGGCTCTGTCTCCAAACGTCAGGATTCGAGCCAACAACGCTCTTCATAATCCTGCACGCTCCCCGATCCTGGTAGGATCGCGCGCTTTACGTTCGGTCCATCGGCAGATGGAATGAAGGATGGTGTCTGTAGTACCTCGAAAACCATTTCGACGTTCCTTCTTGCGAGAGCGTACGTGTATTTTTCTTTTACAACGACCACCACTTTTCCTTTTTTTATTCGTGTTTTGCACGCTGCTCGTGAGATTCACGCACGTTCTCAACTTTCATGCCACCTGGAAGGAAGCTTCCGAGATTCAAGTCCGCCTCGACCTCCCTTTCGCTCCTTTCACTTCTACCGAAACCGTTCATATACCTGGGACATCGACGCTGGGATTTTCACGTATATATGTTCTCAACCTGGTTACACGCACTGACCGACGGGCGTATATGGAGACACTGGTGCGCTCTCTCAACCTCGACGTGCACATTGTTCCAGCGTTAACCCCCGCCTCATCTGAGCTCCTGCCATACCGACATTTACTTCACGAAAGGGGGTGGTTGAATGTTGGCGGTTATCTAAGAGAACCTGAGCTGGCGTGTTGGGGCAGTCATATGAAGATTTGGAGCGATGTCGTCGCAAGTAATCTGTCGAGTGCGTTAGTAATGGAGGATGACGTGGATATTGAGTGGGAGATTGAGGAAATATGGGCACAGTTGCAAAAAGGCTTGGAGTCAACGACGGGGCTGGACGGGTGGGACATTGTCTATTTGGGTAATTGGCACACTGCTTCTCGTTATGCTATTGCTCTGCTGACGGCTCTTTATTATGAAGGACACTGCTTCAACAAGGCAGGTCCCGTTCTATACAGATCCATGTACACCACCAGAAACGGTGGTCAGGTGGTTCACAGCATTCGTGAAGCCAGAGAATCATTCTGCACCCATGCATACGCCGTATCTCATAGAGGAGCAATGAAGCTTTTGAGATTATTGCGAGACACAGATCGCTCAGTGGACTGGGCGCTCAACAGACGTCGGGTAGGTGACAATGCCAGTGATAATCTTTTGTTGTCAATGTGATGCTCATCCGTGTAACATTACCCATCAACAGCGAAAAGCACATCTAAGACTCCTCTCAGTGCATACGCCATTGATAATCCAGCTACGAAAGTCAGCAGACAATCCATCGGACGTACATCCGGGCGACATGCGCAGTGAGGAGCGACCTGAGGAAGAACTCATCGAATCGACTGCCTCACACTTCAAATTATGACCAGTGATTGTGTAGATATGATACGATTAAATTATCAAATTATGGGAGGGCTGACACTGGGGGGGCGGGCACTGATGCCAATAGATAATTTGCATTAATATACGTGATGGAATAGCCGCTGCGGGCGGAACTTTTGCAAAAGAAGAAAACATCTTGGCGCAGGCACTATGGTAATACGCCATCGTGAAATCATTTTGAAACCAAATTCCCTTTACGTCATACCAATGGATAGACATACAGCAAAGACGGCACAAGTCTATTTATTGTCAATAACTTTTAAATTCTACATTTTTACACCCACTGTGTGCTCAGACGCGCCCAAAGGCGAATGTTCTACCATAAAAGCAAAAGGTCCCAGGTGGGTTCATCCGCACGAGGCGGGTCCCAGGCTCACTTTTGCGGTACCCTTTTACTCGTCATCCCTGCACACAGGCCTCAATAGTTTACTTACCCCAGAGCTCGCAAGCCGAGACCACTACTATAGCATGCAAGGGACGTAAGCTGCACAAAATTTGGTGGCAATCTAGGTCGCCATGCACACTAGTATTTGGTCAATCGTCATCGTGCCTGCGAGAAACTATAGAACCAGAATGATTAGTACATGTAGACGAATCGACCACCAGTTCTATAATCAGGATATGATTTTGCGGATCAGGAGGAAGGCAGACATATGTTGTGTCAGCAACGACTCGATGAGTCTAAGACACAATCGTGACATCCATATGCGTTTCATCAGTTGCAAAAGGGCTGCCCGATACGGGAGCAAGCCTTGTAGGTTGCTATCTACAAGTGGACATCTTACCTGGTTCATCTTGCTTGAGTCTCTTGATGAGGATAAAGTGCAACACGAAGAGAGAGAGTGCATGATCTCCCTCTAGGCCGTTTTAACAGAAAATATATCACGTGCAGACACGTGGAATGCATTCGATTCCAAACCAGATTATGTAAACTATCAGGAGCGTATTCAACATCCGTGCGCACTAGTTTCGCAAGCATGACAACAAGATTTG
>NW_015971547.1:282868-285526 GCF_000182565.1 Spizellomyces punctatus DAOM BR117
TGGCTTTGTTGTCGCTCATATGCCAACGGGTCCGCATTGATGACCTGTTCTGGATCGTGCAAATGTTATATAACAAGTATGAATAAGCCTCAACCAACCGCATTTGTGTTCGATCATATGATAAAAAAAAAGCAAAATCCATCCTTTACGTATACATTAGCAAAAGGTCATTCGTTGAGGGTTTCAAGACAGACGCATTTGTAAGCATGTGATGTAATAGGTGGAAACATGACGCGTTTTAAAATGTGGTTGCGCCTTTAAAGATCCCTCTTAGGTTTCTTTTTTATCACACTACGTGGAGAAACAAAGCACTGCCCCATATTCCATTCACTCGTTTTCCAAGAGATATCCCTGGCAGCACAATAGGGGCGAATCCAAACAGTCCATAGCCATTGGACAGAAACAAGTCTTGGAAGCAAAAAAAAGGAATTGGTTTCGTTCCTGGTCATTGAGGGCTTGCTGCGTCCAGGTCACCGTATCAAAAGGTAGACACTATAAACAAGGATCTCTGCAGGATTTCAAAAAGGGCTGGGAGTCTAGGGTCACCCGGGTATCGTTCATGGCGTGACTCAGTGCTTGCTTTTTGGGAATGAGATTGCACAGTTTTTGTCAAGTGTGTAAAATGAAATATAGAGCGGGACTATTAAAACGACCGGAACCAACCAAAACAAACAAAAATCAGGTTAATCTACCAGGGCTTTTGGATACCAGCCAACCAGAAGTACTTCCGATTCCACAAGTTTGCAAGTAGATGTGATACTCATCTGCAGGGTTTGCGGGGGAAATACAATTGTACAGTTCTTTGCATCCAAAAAGATTGCGCCCTAAGGATGAATACGAAGAAGGGCGATCCACCGTGGGACGGGCAATGGGTCATTTAGCCCCCCACTGAAATACCAGCGGCGATTCACAGTGAATAATATCGTTGCTGAGCTGATTCCAAATCCACCCAGTTTCAGCAGTTTTCATAGTGCACTTGCCTGCTCACTTTGCAAACAAGGTGACGGGCTGGTGATGGGCTCGGATGGAGAGGAAGGTAAAAGGGCAGAACTGAGCCGACTGCGGCACTGCGCATGCGAGGTAGTCATCTGACCTAAAAGTGTGAATCTGACGAAAGCTGGGCTGCATGTTGATAAAAAAAAAAGTCAACCCACAAAGCCAGCAAGATCAATCATGTATTGCAAATGCGCAACCAGGACATTGAGGGAATAATAGCACCGCAGTGATTGTATTTCCAACTCTTACTACAGTATTCTTTTTTCCAATGAGAACATTATGCGCATTCCCATTTCAAAAAAGGAACAAAAATCCCATCATCATCCAAGAAACATAATCACAACATAATGCAGGTTCTGAACATGTCAAACAGCAGGCAAAATGATTACCTTCCAAATTTAGCAAAAGCGTTGCATTATTCGCAGAATCGATACTTGGGCAGGTTGGCACGCAGTTCCTCCTAAGTAAAACACAAAACACAACGAATAAAAACGCATGCGGCAAGGGGACAAGGTCGGGATGAAGTAAAAAAAAAAAATAGACAGACCAAATGTCCAAGAAGGAACATAATTGACAGGGTAGATCCAAAACTCACCGGTGAAATCCAAGCATCTGAAAAAAGGATTCGTTCCTGTCGTCCATTTTCTACAACTATTTGCGGTTCACGCCATTCAAGATTTAATTCGGCTGGCGGGGAAGAAAAGGGTTGGGTATATTTCGCGGTAGCTGGGATTTTCCATGGGTGCTTATCGACGGAATGTGTCGAGGAGGACGCGGAAGCGACTGAGGATATCGACGTTGACGACGATGTCTTTCGTATCGTGGGTAACCGCGGGCTGTTTCTTCTATTTGATGCCGAGTCTCTCTCAGAAACGGCAGGGGCAAGAGGGCGACCAGTTCGGTTCTTTCCTCTCAAGAACTTTGGGTTGATTGCAATGCCATTTCCGGTCAGTCCAGACAGGGTACCCTTGCGGGACCGTACAGCTGCCTCAACAACCCTAAGTACTGCATCGTGGGATCCATTCTTTTTTGCTTGGAAAGAAGATGGGGCCGGGGTATGAGTGTCAGAGGTATCTATTTCCATGGGTGATGTTGGGTTTGGATCTACATCAGCAGACTGTACAGTCTCGGACACTTGGTTCTTTGGTAAAGATGCTGTTGGAACCGGTGGGTTACTATCTGAAAGCTGTTCTGACGGACTGGATACCGATGGATTTGCCAAAGTCCAAGAGTCTGGGATGTTCCCATCGCTCAGCGACCGAGCCTATACAAAAAATTAGCCACACACAATCAACCATCCATCGTAAAGTTACAAACACCGTCCATGGGACGTACGGGAATAGTTGTGACAGGCGTAGGGACTTGCTCGTCCTCCGTTAGATCGATAAAGGAGGGTGCGGTGGATTGGCGCGGTAGAGTATGCCGCTGCTGAATTTGCCTGACCACTTCATCTGGATCTCTGTTGAAAATAGATGTCATTCGACTTCTAATGTCGAGATGAGCATCAGGGAGTGGACCACGGTTGCTGTCTCGTAAAGGGGTCTACATGCAGGTTAAAAGGAGGAGTGATCGGTCCATTGGCCCGCTCCCGGCGCAGGAAAGGGTACAATGCCTCTTTCAAATCTGAGCGCCACGTAACAGATGGGGATCAAAGTAATGGTG
>NW_015971547.1:286342-289099 GCF_000182565.1 Spizellomyces punctatus DAOM BR117
CACTTGAAGTCCGAGCGCCCTTTTTTTTGACGTCGTTCTTTATTCTTGTTGTTGTGTGAGCCGGGTGGCCAGATGGAACGTGCGGAAAAGTTAGCGCCATGAAGAGCACATTGGCAAAGCGATCAGAACCTGAGGGCTCTGGTGAGGCTTTACCCAAGGATTCTTACAAGCGATTAAAGAGTATAAATGGGGATAAGGCATCAAGCAAGCATCACACCTTGTGCAACGAAGCAACTTGCCCTGGTTGCAGTACCGGAGAGGTAGAGATCTGCTTTGTAGGGCCCTCCGCGGGCGGGGAGTCAAAGGCGATTTCGCCTACAGCCGCGGATCTCTACCGAATGGCACTGGAAGAACGGGACGGCGTGTCAGGCGAAACGGAACCAAGTGGATTAAAACTACAATGGAAGGGAGTGGAAGAAGAAGATAAAGATTCGGAAACGAAGCGAAAGATTATAATCAAGTTATTTGAGATGGGTGTTGAAAAGTTTTCGAGTGAGACGGGTATACCTATTAAAGCACCTGAGGTGAACGGCTCCAACGTCTCCACGGCAGCCGCTACCAAGAATGGGGACACCCAACGCCCGGGATCTGAACGCACGGCTCATGTTTGCGTCGTGTATGCTCGATTTCGGATGCTATCTCCCCCTCTCACTCTACATCCAAAGAAGTGTAGACCTGTTTACAGAGTGTATTCAGATATTGGAAGGAGCAGGAACAGCTTATTTATCTACATGGGGCGCGAGTGCTGCACAATTTGGATTGGGAAGGGCAAAGATGGAATTGGTGCGGAGCCGGTACACAGACCTTGATGACGAGGATGATGATCAAGAAAATGGAAATGGCGAGTCCCACTATGTGATACCGCAGGATGAGCTCGCATTGGTTGAATCGGCAAAGGCGACACTTGCCAAGGTTGGTATAGCAGATGAATCTGTGCCCAAGTACCCATGCTTACACGTGCATGTAGGGACTTGCATCCGTAAAGAACGATGCAGAAGCGTACGCGCGTCAGTGTATTTATGCAGCCGGGCTGTTCCGCGACTACGCAGCCGTCCAACGACAAAGACCCACCAGCAAGCGCTGTAAGTTTTTAGTCGAGTACTTGGTCATACAACCGACATCTGAACCACGTACTTTAGCTAGCACCAATCTATTGTCTACACTCCGCACCGCACTCGACTATCTCCAACAGGCCGAATCAGCCAGTGGCCCCTCTGTCACCTCCAATGTCCATGCCTTGGGCTTACGTGGTGCTTGTCTATACTACCTGGCAGACCACTACGCCAACGGTGAAGCCGAAGCAGATAGAAAGGAGACATCCAAATACGTGACAGAGGCCGAAGCTGCGTTGAAATCCGCTGTGACACTTTGGGATAAGATGCCAGATAAGCAAGATGAGCATGGTACAGAGTATCTACAATTGGTAGGTGACTCGTAAATGTCTTTTCACGGCGATGAGGTGATTGAGTGGTTTGGCTATTAGTGGGGTCAGACACTGATTCTCCTCAGCACGATCGAGCCCGACGAAGAAGAAGCCGTCCAGTATTTTGAGACGGGCGTATCGACATTGAAGCGTGCCTATCAATTAGATCCAGGTATATACAAATGACTATGTGACTTTGCCTGTGTTTATACTATTTTTAACTATGGGTACAGGCAACGACGATTTGGAAGAACAGTTGGAAATGTTGGGAGCGATGGATGGAGGACATGGTGATGAAGATGAAGATGGGTCTTTGCATGGTGATGAAAATGGGCAAGAACAAGAACAAGATAAAGAGTAAAAAAAAGGGCTGGTTCAAAGCACATGTACAATTCTATTCAAAACAAGTCAACATTGTCCCAATTCACGACGCAAAGTCACTCTTGTGTGCTGCACATTCAAAGTGTGCATTGTCAGACGGCAACGTGAAGAGCAAATTGCTCACAAAATGACTCTAAGCCATCATCATGCCCGCAGGCAGTTAATCCGCCAACTTCCAATGGTAAAACTAACCATGGTAACTCATCATCCTCGAGCTCTGTGGGGATCACGGGATTATGAAGAGCGTACGACACAATCCTTGCCCATTTCTTCCTGTTCTTCTCGTCCTGATCTCCCTCTTCCTCCCCATCCTCATTCCCATCCTCATTCCCATTCCCATTCCCATTCCCATCTCCATCCCCGTCCCCATTCCTATTATCAACCCTCTTCTCATGCTCATCTCCGTCCTCATTCTCATGTCCATCCCCATTCCTATTCCCAGCATCTCCGACCTCACCATCCGGCACATATTTATACCGCCGCCCATTCCAGTATCGCCAATGTAGCCTCATTAAACACTTTTTCTCATCACCAGTGAGCGTTACTGTGGCAGGCGTACTCCCATTTTTTAGTTGCACAAAAAGACCTCTTACCGGGATAGAGCAAGGAGCATTCCGGCGGATACGGTCATCACGAAACAGGACTCGACATCTGATCGGGTGGGAGAAGTTTATGTATGAGCCTTCGCCACTGAAGGCACCCGGTGGATCTGGGTGAATTCTTTCGGGAGGTTGATTGCAAAGACGGGGAGAGTCGGCCATAGGTGCATATCTGGATGGGCACAATGGGTTCCGATTGCATATGAACACTGTTGCAATATTCGCCTCCTCATCATAATCATGTACCAAGACCGGGTGATACTTTGGATCTCGATAACGTCTGTTTGGAGGATTCGACGGGTCAACCGCGTCAAAAGAGACCACTAATTGTGGGGATGTCGGGGTGACCAGAAT